>NC_084751.1:20376913-20389163 GCF_033978785.1 Entelurus aequoreus | reverse complement strand
AGTCGATAAAATAAAACATAATAGGAGGTGTAATGCCACCAAGTCAGATATTGCTGCTTTTTTCAGGCTTCTGATTGAACAAAATGTGCAAGACAGCAAGTGTATGTGTTTGTGTATAGACAGAGACAGTTTGAAAACTACACTTGTGTGGATGGAGATGGTTTTAACCCCAAATATGTGTTTTTGAAACGCTCCGTGTTCGTGTGAACATGGCCTTAAAGACAGCATAAGTTAATTCCAAATGCTTAATAATAAATAGGTTAATGTTTTCCAAAACTATAATTTTTAATTGTTTGACAAATCTAACTTTGTCAAGCCTTTTTTAAAATTCCACATGACAAAATGACAAAACTATGTTTGATTCGTGCTGATGTAGTATCGGATCAATATTGGTATTGGCCAATATCAAAAGCTCCAATATTGGCATCGTATCGGATGTGAAAAAGTTGTATCGGACACCACTAGCAGCATTTCATTCTATTCGCGCCAAACTTTTGAGTTTTGTAGGTTTCAATGTTAATCTTTGTATAAAATATTCCAACATGTTTTTTCCACAGAAGAGGAATACAAGCGTCTGAGTGAGGCCCTGGCAGATGAAGGCACTTATAACGCAGTGGCCTTCAAGTACAGCGCGGACTACTACGACCCCTCCAAGCCGACAGAGGAGGAGGATGCTAAAAGGTCAAAGGTGAAAAAAAAACTTGTACACACTTAGGGTTGGGCGATATAGCTGAAAACTGTATCACAATGTAAGTGTTTTATATCAGTCGATATTGTTAATTATTAATATTTTTTTATGACATATCCAAATTAAGGAATAGAATAAATATATATTATATCTAAACATTTTAATTTAAAATATAACCTTCCTTTGATTATAATCCCCTCAGCTATCAAGGCAGAAAAGAAAGGACATATCAACACCATGGAAAACACTTTAATAACCAATATAAACTATATTCTAAAATCACATTAAACACGAAACAATAACCTTTTAAAATTAAGGTGCAAAAATAAGGAATATGCAAGAAATAAGAAATGCTTATTAAAGTGTAACAAAATTGTGCGAAGTGTGGAAATGTAAACAAGTTTAGTGCCAGGATGATACGGCTCAGCAGTGAGCTCTGAGTGATCCCGGCTAAGGTGGTGTAGGTCTTTGGTTTGACTACAGTTTGATTGAAAGAATCCAAAAAACTGCCCTATTGTCGAGGCCGTGCTGTACGGTGCGACAAATGCGCCTAAAAATAGACCGTGCAACTTAAAAAAAACAAACTGTCACAATGTGTGAAAAGGGATTTCAACCCTTTTATCGCATTTTGCTCCTAAAATAAATCCATCCAAATTTGATCAAACTAGAGTAAAATTTTCGCTCATCTGTATAGCATGTTTGAAATCAATTTAAACTATAACCAAATGATTGATCACTTGCGCTGAGAGCTGTGTGTATCCCCCACCCGCTCCTTGCACAGAGGGGAGCAGGGCTGCTCCTCCTAGCTCACACACTCGCTCCCACACAGATGAAACTAGATCTTAGTTGAAGGAACTGGTCAATAAAAGACAACATTATTTTAACCACCACTTGACACAAACTGCATTGTGCGCTAGTAACTACTACAGTCGGAGGGAATATTGAACAACAAATCAATGATGGAAGTGACAAACTTGCCATTCAAATAATACCGTGTTGGCTGACAAGAACATACAGTCATGGAAGCACATTTAATCTATTAAACAGAGGTATCACAAACCAGTGAAAGATTCAAAAGAGCTGCCGTCAGAGCCGACAAACTGCTGTTGCTAGTTTGCTAAGCTAACAAAACAGCTTAAACTCAGCCTACTGAGTGGACTCGCTGACGTCACATGTCACTAGGCAACATGCACCCCCTTTTAAAAGGCACACGCACACCCTCAATTTTATTTTAACTGCATTATGCCAGATATTTGAAGTTTGTTTTTTAAATGAGACATTAATTAATTTCCCTAGTAATTATTTACATTTATTAAAGAGTAATTCCGTTACATTTTTGGCAAAGTAAAGAATAACTATAATTAATGACTTTGTAAAACAGGGGTGGGCAATTAATTTTTACCGGGCTGCATTAGCAACCCGAGCACCGACAATATTTCAATTAAATTTTGCTCAAATAATTTTTTGTATACCGTAAGATAAACAATAATAATAATATTTTCATTTCACCTAACTTATCTTTATACAAAGCAGATGGCTTTTGATGGTTTTATTTTAACACTTTCTTACACAACACTTCCTGATGTATAATACAATGCAAAAATTTCAATTTCTGTCACGTTATCCTGCATCCTCTTTGTTGTGAACGTAGCACGCCTGTAAGGTGATTGGCGAAGAAGGAGGAAGCGTTGCTTTTGCGGAAATGAGGAGTGAGGATAGACGTGCGTGTGGAAAGAACAAGATAAGTTGAGCTGTGGTAGTATAGGTTGCTCAATAAAAGTTTAAAAAGAGCATCAGACTTGGTGTGCACTTCTTCTGGACGCTACAAATGGTGTCAAAAGTGGGATGAAATGCCTCCCAGTTTGCCTTGCCATCAAACCTGGGAGTCTGCATTGAGGGTGGAATTCCCCCATGCCAAGCAGCGTGCGCTGCACCTGTAGACGCTGCCTCTCTCCTTCCTCCCTCTCTCTCTCTCTTTGCGACGAGTTCCTCACGTCCGCGATTCACACAGACATCTGCAGTGCTGCCGGCACCTTAAGTTCCCACTCAAAGTCCTTTCCCTCCTGTTCCATCTTGACAAAGTCGCCAGGAAACATCGTGGCACGTACCTCCCGATGACGTAGCAGGCTGAGCACACAAGCAGCGCAGTGTGCGCACACAAGCTGCGGCAGTATGCACAAAGTTTTACTTCTGACACCAAATGTAGCGTCCAGAAGAAGTGCACACCAAGTCTGACGCTCTTTTTAAACTTTTATTGAGCAACCTATACTAACACAGCTCAACTTATCTCGTTCCTTCCACACGCACGTCTATCCTCACTCCTCATTTCCGCAACTCAAGAACACAACATCAACTTCAGCAGGTCGTTACACTATATTCTTTAAACACAGCAACATGTGCAGTCCATGTCTTGTTGAAAACACACCATTCGTCATCAACTTTTCTCTTTTTAGCGTCTCATGGTGGATAACCGGGCATCACTTGTCGCCGTGCACCTTCACTCACAGGTTACACCCAGACATACGCCCATAAATAACACTTTTCAAAATAAAAGCAGCACAGTTGTATTGCACGCACGACATAGATGTTTTTTTAAATTTATTTTGTAATTTGTGATTGCAGCTGTTCACATTCACTCACAATCGCGCACGATCATACGTCCACACGGAAGTAATACAATAACGCTTTTCAAAACAAAAGCAGCACCGTTGTATTGCACACTCGACATAGATACTTTTTAAAATGTATTTTGTAATTTATGATTGGCCTCACGCGGCCCGGACAGGGACGTACAAAGGGCCGGATGTGGCCCGCGGGCCGCAGAATACCCAGGTCTGTTGTAAAAGGTAATTTTCAGAACACCGTTTGTCACACAGCATCATGAAGCAGTTGGCAGGTTGGTGACCCAACATCTTTGTGTGTATGTCCTATAATAATGATTACCTATAAAAACACAATTGATAAAGGTAAATTATTTTCATGTTGCTGCTGATGTTTAAACATGTCTTAAACCAGGGCACTTTATTTCACATTTTGTTCTTTTGTGTTTTTGTTACCTGAATAATTGAGCATAGCTAAATGTTTTTTAAAGAAGATTGGAGATTGTATTTGACTTTTCCTATATTATTTTTCAAAACACCTCCTAAACTGGGATTATTTTATGCAAAACTTGTTGGTACCTGTTTTTGTGAATTTGGGATCCCCATCAGTCCCAAAAATTGAAAAACAAGGCATGGTGGAGATTTTTAGTTACGTCAACGAATATTTCCATTTATGAGTTAGTTTTTGGGCCAAACTATATTGGCATATAAGTTTTGATCCAAATTGACAAAAAATCTAGCTGTCAACACTGAATATTGCATTGTTGATTTGTAATGAATGGAATAGCCTACTTGATTTGATGTTCAGTTTATGAACTTACATTCATATTTTGTTGAAGTATTATTCAATAAATATATTTATAAAGGATTTTTGAATTGTTGCTATTTTTAGAATATTTTAAAAAAATCTCACATACCCCTTGGCATACCTTCAAGTACCCCCAGGGGTACGCGTACCCCCATTTGAGAACCACTGCTTTACATCATTAAAAAAATATGTCGAACATTTTTCATTGATATTGATTACATGTCTATTGTGATCAATATTATTTTATTACCCAGCCCTACTTGCTAATACTGCACATACTGTATGGTGTTTATTCTCAAGACACAAACACGACTCGTGAATTGAACAACAGATGCCACACGACTCCTGTATATTAGTGTTGCAGAGGTGAACGTATGGGCACACATTTCCACGTTTTCAAAATCACAACATAAATAAAATGCTTATCACTAGTAATTGTAGGATAATCTGTGAGGGCCACATGAGCCGGAGGATGTATTTCAGTGTAATAAATTATTGGTCGAAACATGGCATATGTTTGCTTGTGTTGCGCTTACTAATGTAATCCTAACCCATTTAGTCACCCATTTAATTTAGCCATTAGTCAAACCATTGACAAATTTGACACTTTGTCATTACCACCAGCCGCCAAAACAAACCTGTCCGCTTATAATCTGGATAACTGTTCTGTCTGATTTATTTTTTTGCTATACTAAATCTAAATTGTTTATATTCAGAATGCAGAATAATGAATCCACTTCTGTTGTCCACATGCATAGAAGAGCCTGAACCAGAAGAGAGTGAAGAACCATTTGTTGCTCCTGAAGGACTCGAAATCCCCCCCGATGTGGAACTGGTGAGTATTAACCATCCTATTAATGGGGATGGGCACAGAATATGGTACCAAATCTCGCCGGTGCCATGTTACTTTACTTGGGTTGTACATGGGGTCATGTCCAGTTGCAAACTCAGCCGGTTCTAACTCGGGATGTAGTGATTAACGGTATTAATGTAAACTAAAGTAAATTTCCTGAGTGTTAGTATTACCTTTTTAAATAAAGTTGATCGAAAAACCGTGATTGATAACTGCACTTTGATAAAGTCATGGAATGACTGATGCTAGCTTGCTATCTTTAATGCTAATATGAAAACAAGGGACATTAATGTCTTTCTCCATTAAGAAATTACATGCCTTAATCTAAATGTATATAAGCACATTGCTGTCTGAGCAACTAAGATATTCAATTGTATCCTCTGACCCTACAAGCTGTCCTGTCATGAAAAAGAATGATTGTTCGGAGAAATATGAGGCGGAGGTCCGTTGAAAAGAGTAGGACAAGTAAGTTTATCAAATCAAATTAAATAATAAGACTTTACACTATCGGTGAAGCATAAAAAAATAAAAAAACATGCAAAATAGTGGCTTTTATAACAGTAACAATAATAAAACAATATATCACAAATGGACAGAAGTCATCATAATCAGGTCATTTTTAAATGTTACAAGAAAAAATAAGATTTCACTATTAAAAACAATTATTATTTATTAATACACACAAAAGTACCAGAAATTGATACCGTTGAGTACTGGTATTGATTCCCCAGGTACCAGGAATTGGTACCGTATCGGTTCAAATGTGGAAGGTACCCATCCTTACTTATCAATATACTTGTTTTTCTTACTGTTTGAAATACAGAACATACAAACCAATTAAGTGAAAACACATTAAGATAAAGCCCACAACCTTGCCTGTTGAATAGTAATTTCAATCAGAACACTCAGTAATTACACTCATGGTTCACAGACCTTGAAGAAGAAACTGCTCACAAGCATAAGGAGTGATTGCCAGACTATATTCATTGACCTGAAGGTGCCTTCGGTAGCTTCTGAGATTGCACAACATCAAACTCTGCTGTCTGTCAAAACTTTAAGCCACATTAGATCAATGTTTCTCTAAGGGCCTACTTATACCTACTGCTTGGTGACATGAGAACATGTGTATATTTTCTTGATATCAGTCAATGTCGATGTCTATCACCATATAAATGAAATCACTATTTTGTTCAGTGAGATATGAAGACATCAAAAGGTTATTTTAGATTAAATATTTATTTTCTGTCAGTGGTTGAACATGGTAGATGTTCTGAAGAACATATAACTGTTTCAGATAAATAATGTTGGTGCATATTAAGACTTAGACTTTAATGACCCACAAGGGAAATTTTTATACACAGTAGCTCAGGTACAAATGATGGAAAAGGATAATTAAACACTCAGGAGGGCACAAAAAGAGGGTGAAAACAGTAAGTAAAAAATTGACCATTTACAAGAGATAATATACAACACATACATACGTATAATGTATAATATATACAATATATATAAAAGGTAAATACAACAGAAAATACACATTAATAACAAAAATAAACAAAGAAAGGTGTGCTAACTTGGAAGCGGCCTGATAATAGACAAATATCTATTGCTGCATGGCGAGGGATTATACAGCTGGATGGAGTGCAGAATGAAGGAGTTCTTGTATCGTTCACTGTGGGAGCGAAGCTGGAGGAGCCTGTTCGGATATGAGCTCCGCTGTCCCTCACTTGTTTGGTAGAGTGGATGGGCAGGGTTGTCCATGATGGAGAGCAGTTTGTCCAGTGTCCCCCTGTCCCTCACTGACACAAACGCCTCCAACTGCGTGCCAATAGTATATACTAGAAGTCTGACCAAGCAAACACTTTTTCAAAGAAAACACACACACACCAATTCTACAGGCATAAGTCTATTTTGGGGGCCTGTGTGAACTTTGACATTTGTGCCAGGGGAAACAAGGGCAAAAGTGGGTTATGGATAGTTAGAAAACAGTAGGACGGTCTGAATGCACACTTCTATTCAATGGAGAATCAAGACACGTTTGTCAGCCGCAGTTCAAGGAGTCGAACGGTCTTTGTGTGGCGCAATGACATCAGCTACCCACCAAAGGCTGCTAAGCTGTAGACCCCAAATTTGGACACAGCCAGGGTATGTGTATCTGTTGGGTGGTGTTGCTGCTGCAGGGGATTTCCCTGCCGTGTTGCTACAAATTAGTCTGCATGAAGTCTGCATGTTTCAAGACAAAGTTGTCTCCTTTCCACCAATTGTTACCAACTCACCAAGCCAACTAAAGAGGCCAGTCCTTCCCTTTATCAAAATGGTTATTATTATTATTATTATTATCATTATGATTATGATTAATATTAACAAAAATAATTTTTATAATAAGTTATTTTGCGAAATTATCGTTTTCTCGCCCACCCCTAGTTGTACTAGGTAGGGATCTAACAATTACAGTATGATAAACCGCCGTAAAATGTTTGACGGTTAGTATTACCGTTTCAAATTTTAATGATCAAAAAAACGTGATTGATTACCACCCTTTGAAAAACTTATGATAGTATTGCTCATTTGCAGCACACATGCGCAAACATAACTTTCTGCCAGTCTCATGACCTTGTGTCGTAAAAAATATTAGCAAAAATGACAAGGTATGTGCAATTAAACTCTTTGGATAGCGTAAGTTATTTAAACAAAAAAATTGAGCATTCAATGTTGGCCAAAATGCAAGCTTATTTAGTTATGAAAGTAACCAGCAATGTCACCGGGAGCCAAAGCCAAGATGAAAAGAGCAGCTTTAAATTGGAAAACTGGACGGAATCTAAGGTTAAGTTATTTTTAAAGTGTACTTGTCGATAATTTGGGATTATCAGTTGATAATTTTGCTACCGTTGTTTTAAATAGTCCAACGCCGATGTTTTGTAAAAAATCGGGCAGCTCAGTAACTTGGGCAGTGACAATTTTCTACAAAAACAGCGAGCATGCTAATCGCTTGCTAGTTTAAATGCTAACATAAATACAACACACATTGTTTTTTACAATAAAACTTGGTCAAAAGATTTTGGTGTATGCGTATGAGTACTTTTTGAGCACATTTAACTATACCGGAGCTGTCTGTACGCTAAGCTTTTTCTCTAGTAGCACCAGTGCTACTAAATGAAAAAAAATAGTAGCACATCATTTTTTTTGTGGCAGATAACATTTTTTGTAGCAATATGAAATGTCTTAAATATCACAATTTCATTATTAACACACAAACAAGGTACACATGTGCCCTCATACATATAAACACAATGTCATCATAAATGGTAAATGGGTTATACTTGTATAGCGCTTTTCTACCTTTTTAAGGAACTCAAAGCGCTTTGACAATATTTCCACATTCACCCATTCACACACACTGATGGCGGGAGCTGCCATGCAATGCGTTAACCAGGACCCATCAGGAGCAAGGGTGAAGTGTCTAGCTCAAGGACACAACGGACGTGACTAGGATGGTAGAAGGTGGGGATTGAACCAGGAACCCTCAGGTTGCTGGCACAGCCACTCTCCCAACTGTGCCACGTGTGCTAGCACTGTCGCTAACATGAGTGCAGGGCTGGGCGATAGTTTGGCGAATAAACTAATCGCCAATCTTCTTAAAAAAACATTTAGCTATGCTCAATTCTTAAGCTAACAAAAACACAAAACATCAACATGTGAAATAAAGTACCCTGGTGTATGTTTATAGGTAAAGATTGATATAGGACATACACACAAAGATATTTGCCAGGATCACCAACCTGCCAACTGCTTCATGATGCTGTGTGACAAGCTATGTATAGAAAATTACTTTTAAAACATCGTTAATTATATTTACTCCTTTCTTGACCAAAAATTTAATTGGATTACTAACGGAATTACTCTTTAATAAATGTAATTAATTACTAGTAATTAATGTTACTTAAAAAAAAACAACTTCAAATATCTGTCATAATGCAGTTAAGATACGTTTAAGTGTGTGTGTACTTTTTTAAAGGTGGTGTCTGTTGCCTAGTGACGTCAGCTAGCCCACTCAGTAGTCTGTTTAAGCTGTTTTTGTTAGCTTAGGAGGCTAGCAGGAGCAGTTTGTCGCCTCTGACGGCAGCTCTTTTGAATCTTTCACTGGCTTGTGTTACCTCTGCTTAATAAATAGATTGAATGTGCTTCCATGACTGTATGTTCTTGTCAACAAACGCAGTATTATTTGAATGGCAAGTTTGTCACTTCCATCATTGATTTGTTGTTAAATATTCCCTCCAACCCTCGTAGTTACTTGCGCGCAGTGCAGTTTGTGTCAAGTGTTAGTGAAAAAAACTTGGTCTTTTACAGACCACTTTTTTCAACTAAGATCTCATTATCATCCATGATGGAGCGAGTGTGTGAGCTAGGAGGAGCAACCCCAATTCCATCTGTGCCTGCCACAGGTGGGGTTGGGGGGATACACACAGCTCTCAGCGCGAGTGATAAATCATTTGGTTATGGTTTAAATTTATTTTAAACATGCTATACAGTTGGGCGAAAATGTTACTCTAATTTGATCAAATTTGGATGGATTTCTTTTAGGAGCAACATTTGATAAGACCTAAAATGCCTTTTCGCACATGTGAGACAGTTTAAAACTTATTTATTTTTTAAAAAGTATTTTAGGTGCATTTGCGAGTAAATTTGTCGCACCGTACAGATATGATAATATTGATTACCGTGATAATTATGGTCACAATAACTTTTTTTTGACTTCGGTAAACTACCCGGCATACTTCTAAAGGGTGTTCATGCACACATAAAGCATGCATGCCATACAATTACTGTAATTTCCGGACTATAAGCCGCACCTGACTATAAGCCGCACCAGCTAAATTTAGGGGAAAATACAGATTGCTCCATATATAAGCCGCACCCGACTATAAGCCGCAGGATTTTGATGTGTAATTACCGTAGTATATAGGGGTTCCTGCTATCCCCGGAGGGGATTGTCGGGACAGAGATGACTGTTTGGGAACGCAAAGCGTCCCATTTATTAACAATAAATCTTTCAATCATTCAATAAAACTTTCACATCTTTGACATGGCGAACAGCATTCGTGCAGAGTACAAATAATACAACGGTGCAAAGTAATACAAAGTGCTCGCCTGTACGTTATCAAAATAACCAGCCTACCGGTATATGAAAAGTCACTCTTTAATCATTGTGTCATCGTCTTCCTCCTGTGTACTAAAACCACCGAAATCCTCTTCGTCGGTGTCGGAGAAGAACAGGCCGTAAATAAGCCGCACCCTCGTATAAGCCGCAGGGACCAGAACGAGGGGAAAAAGTAGCGTCTTATAGTCCGGAAATTACGGTACAGTGACACCTCAATTTACGAACGTCTCTATTTGCAACCTTTTCGGTTTACGAACCTTTACATTAAGCCAAATTTGCCTCTTTGTGCCAACCATGCGGATGCTTCATTCATTCATTCATTCATTTTACTTGCTGCTTGCAGCCATTGAGGGCTGCTTGTTTGTACTAATGCTAGCGGTAACTACATGAAGCCACTGTTCATATATCGCTCTGAAACTCCGGAAAGTGTTCAACAATGCCTAAAATATTCGCAGACACAAGGTAAAATGATTCTCCTTTTTTTGTTTTTTTTGTAGCAACATCTTGATTAACGTTTTGGAGCACACCAACAAGACCTGTCCGTGTGCGTGTTAACATTTAAGCATTTAATATCACAGAATAACATTATAAAATATCTCTGACAAAGCATTATCGTAATGCAAGATATTTTTATTTTGTTACTGACAAATGTCAAGGTTTCCCCTAAATTGCCAAATTACCTGTGGTGGTGGAGGTGTGGTTAGGGGTGTGGCCAATATGACATCATCGCATTATTTACTATTAAGCATTTATTCTTAAAAAAGGCAAACAATGTGAATATACAGTTAGGTCCATAAATATTTGGACATTGACACACATTTCAGTATTCCAGCTTGTACAACACCACAATGGATTTGAAATGAAACAATCAAGATGTGCTTTAAGTGCAGACTTTGAGCTTTAATTTGAGGGTATTTACATCCAAATCAGGTGAACGGTGTAGGAATTACAACACATTTTATATGTGCCTTCCACCTTTTAAGGGACCAAAAGTAATTGGACAACTGGCTACTCAGCTGTTCCATGGCCAAGTGTGTGTTGTTTCCTTGTTATTTCATTTACAAGGAGCAGATAAAAGGCTTAGAGTTAATTTCAAGTGTGGTATATTCATTTGGAATCTGGGGAGGTCATCTCTCAATATGAAGTCCAAAGAGCTGTCACTGTCAGTGAAGCAAGCCATCATTAGGCTGAAAAATCAAAACAAACCCATCAGAGAGATAGCAAAAACATTAGGTGTGGCCAAATCAACTGTTTGGTACATTCTTAAAAAGAGAGATTGCACTGGTGAACTCAGCAACAACAAAAGACCTGGAAGACCACGGAAAACAAGTGTGGTGGATGACAGACAAATATTTTCCCTTGTCAAGAAAAACCCCTTCACAACAGTTGGCCTAATAAAGAAAACTCTCCAGGAGGTAGGTGTATCTGTGTCCAAGTCAACAATTAAGAGAAGAATTCACCAGAGGAAATACAGAGGTTTCGTCACAAGGTGTAAACCATTGGTGAGCCTCAAAAACAGGGAGGCCAGATTAAAGTTTGCCAAGAAACATCTAAAAGAGCCTGTGCAGTTCTGGAACAACATCTTATGGACAGATGAGACAAAGATCAACTTTTATGGAAAGAGAAGAGTATGGAGAAGGGAAGGAACTGCTCAAGATCCAAAGCAGACCACCTCATCGGTCAAGCATGGTGTTGGTAGTGTAATGGCGTGGGCATGCATTGCTGCCAGTGGAACTGGATCTCTTATATTTATTGATGGTGTGACAGCTGACAAAAGCAGCAGAATAAATTCTGAAGTGTTTGGGCAATATTACCTGCTCATATTCAGCCAAATGCTTCAACAAAACTCATTGGACGGCGCTTCACAATGCAGATGGACAATGACCCCAAGCATACTGCGAAAGCAACCAAAGAGTTTTTTAAGGCAAAGAAGTGGAATGTTCTGCAAAGGCCAAGTCAATCACCTGACCTGAATCCGATTGAGCATGCATTTTACTTGCTGAAGACAAAACTGAAGGGAAAATGCCCAAAGAACAATTAGGAACTGAAGACAGCTGCAGCAGAGGCCTGGCAGTGCATCACCAGGGACGAAACCCAGCGTCTGGTAATGTTCAGGCTGTCATTGACTGCAAAGGATTTGCAA
>NC_084751.1:20341913-20371913 GCF_033978785.1 Entelurus aequoreus | reverse complement strand
AAACCCTCCGCGTTAGCGTTGTATGGATGTGAGCTCATATTATTGGCACTGTTTATTCTCGTTGAAAGAGTGTTGTGATGACTTCGATGCGCTGACACCAACATATTGCCACAAGACAGCTATGATTTTTCTAATATGTATTTTACGGATGAACAATAATTTCCCCCTCAAGGTTTCTTTAGCTTCTTTTTCATGCATGAGAACAAAGATCCGCTTTTATGTTTTGTATATGAATTCTGGTACACAACACCCCTGTGAATACATAATTCTTTACGGACAGATGATGAGCCATGTGTCACGAAAGAACGACTCACCGGGATGTAATGTGCCACTGCTAAAAGCTGCTTGTACAATATGTACATTTTAATAAGTTAACCATTCATTACCATATGACTTAAAAAGTGAATGATATTTAGTAAATAACAAAATACTAGACATTAAAAGGTGAATGATATTTAGTAAATAATTCAATACTAAATTCAATACTAGACAAGTTATCTGGTGAATTGTAAATATCTGTAAAAAATAAGGTTATGAAATCTCTTTATGATAGTTACATTATAGTTATGTATTGCCCTTTGATTTTGGGTTGGAAGCATTGTTTTACTTTATATTGCATGAGCATTCAATTTCTATAGCATTATGCACAATAGTGAAATATACCTTAAAAGAAGTTCAAAATATATCACCTAAAATATTAAATAAAAAACAAAAAAATACTTTGATTGTCAGATATCCTCATCAGTTATAATGTCATCATCCACGATTGTATATTGTTTATTACAACAAATAACAGCGATCAGCTTTTGTTGTCCTGGTCTTGAGAGTCTTCGCTCAGATAGGACACAAACGAATATATGAGGTGTGTTCTGAAGGACATTTTTGTCGGCGAGTTGTGACACTTGATGATACAAAAGTGTTATACCACATTGGTTTTAATTGCATGTGCAGGAGAATTATAGAGCTTTGTCTTTCAATCAGTAATTGCAATCCTTCAGGTTGGTAAAGTTTCAAAATAAGTTCCGTGAAAAATGTTGTATGGTTGTCAGTAATGTCAAACGATTTTAATATACATTAATCACAAGGTTACTCTAGATTTATTTAGATTGATTACAATATACATCATGTTTTTATTAGTTATGTCAACATATTAATTAAAAAAAATCTGATTAATCACACTTTATTTGGATTAATCATGATTAATCACAGGTTATTACTCGCTTGCATAGTTGAAATTACCTTTAAAAGACCCCACTATTGGACAGAATGCACCATATGGTCAAAATATCAAAAGGAACATTTTTTTGTTGTTTTACTTGACTGTATGTATGTATTTATTTGCACAAAACTTGCTAACAGTTTTATCTAAAGTGCTGTCGAGGTTTGGCGTATGCATTGACTTGATCTGTCATTTTTGTTTTAATATTCAAATATCTCATAGGGTAAAAGCGTTTAGTGTTGGGTGTTTAGTGTCTTCCATATTGACTTGTTTGCTTCTGCAGTTTGTCACTACTGGATCAACTGCTCATTTGCGCTTGCGCATCGGTAACACTACTTGGCAAACTGCTACAAATGCATTGCCAGAGACGTTTCAGTAATTTCTTTGATGGGTTTATTTCGTTAAATATTTTTATCAGATTAATGATGATCGTTGCTTATTTCGTGTTAAAGTATTAATTTTGACAGCCCTATTTTATTTATTTGTTGCCTGTCCTTTTTTTTTTTTAGCCGGCAACCATCAAGACTCATAACATCATCGAGCGGACAGCCAGCTTTGTATGTCAGCAGGGTGCTCAGTTTGAGATTGTGCTAAAAGCTAAGCAGGCTAGGAACTCCCAGTTTGATTTTCTGCGTTTTGACCACTACCTGAACCCTTATTACAAACACATCCTGAAGGCCATGAAGGAAGGTCGGTACAACCTAGCGTCTTCCAACAAACAAGAGCAGCCAGAAGGTAAGTTAATTCCTCTGTCTCAATTTACGCTTCATTTTTGGCAAATTCTGATCTGCTTTTCGTCAACGTTTTGCTCTAGAATCTAATTCTGATGATTCAGATGATGACGGAGACGGCAACTACCTCCATCCCAGTCTGTTTGCACCTAAAAGGTGCTCTCGTCTGGAGGAGCTGATGAAGGTAATCAAGTGTATTAAGTGTTGTTGGATTGATATACAACTCCTGAAAAAATATATGGAATCTCCTAATCATTTCAAACATTCTGGCTTTACGAAACACAAACAGAAATCAAAAATATAAACTGTGGTAGTCAGTTTCATTTTTATATAAAAACAAATATTATAGAATCACTCCATTCTAAGTAAAATATTATGGAATCACCCTGTTAATTTCCTAAGATAATAACTGCATCAGATTAAACCTGTTCATTAGTCTGCTGTTAAAAAGTAGTTTTTACTCCTTGGTTGCACTATATGGATTGCCATGTATCATGTCTCCAACACAAGAGATGTCAATCAAAACAAAGATCAAACTTCTCAAAATCATTTGTGTGTTTTTTTTAGCTGATTGGCTGACTGATTGGTCACAGTCAGCTGTGTCTTGGAAGCCAGATTCAAACAACATGGGAAGGTTGTAAAAGGCAAGCACACTGGAAGACTAAGAAAAACATTAAAGCGTCAAGACAGAAAACTTAAAGCAATATTTCTTGAAAACATAAAACGCACAGCAAAAAAATGAAGAACAAATGGGGGGAAACTGCAGTCACCGTCTATTAGAGATGCGCGGATAGGCAATTATTTCATGCGCAACCGCGTATCAAAAGTCGTCATCCAGTTGTCATCCACCCGCCATCCACCCGAACCACCATTTTATCAAAACCACACCCGGCCGCCACCCGCTCGTTGTTATGTATCTAATATAGACGATGCAAGGCATTAGTGAGGTTAGAAAGCTTTTGCCTGTTAAAGAAAGGAGACTGATCCAATGCAGTAGAGACATTCAATGCGTGCCACGCATTAATATCTCTTGGCCACGCATTAGTGGCTAAGAGATATTAATGCGTGATAATATTATTTATCATTATTATAATATTATTGTCATTTCCATTAATAAAGTGTTGACTATAGTTGCCAATACCCTCAGATCAGGAGTGCGTTCTTCACACTTTGTGTGCGCAGTTGCAGCAAGCAGAACGATGCTTTTAAGAAGTTAAAAAAATGTTTTAGAAAGACAATGCCAATATTTTCGTTAGGTAAAAAAATGTTTTTGAATTTATTTCAATGAATATTAACTTGTTAACGTTATAATGCTCAAATAGGGACGAGGGCGGGGTGCACAGTGAAACAGTGAACAATTTCGCGACAAAGATGAACCTTTATTGATTGATCTGCAGCCATGGCAAAATATCAGACAATCTCCATTGTCAACGACAGGCAGGAAAATAAAGATAAACACATAGCCTATGTTGTAGCCATAGGCATAGGCTCATATGTTTTTAAGTTGAAATAAAAAAAAATAAAAAATGTGCCTCATAAGCCTTAGGCTGTCAATCACACGCACAAACTTAAATTATACAATAACATATGTATATCATCCCTATTTAAACAATAATAAATTCAATAAATAATAATAATAAATTACCTGCAACTTATTGGCCAAGGCAAATAGCTGAAGGGGGGAAATCAAACCCATCAGACTGCACTTTATCATGAAACTTGAATTATAATGAAAATAGACAGTCGCGACAAACAAAGCAGGCTAAATAGCCTTACATTGTAGCCAATCGGAGATGCGCTTCACTTGAAAGCGAGGCCAAATAATTAACACACAGTAGTATATCTCGAATAGAAAAAAAACACAATAAACAACGCAATTGCCTTAATTCCTTTGCATTGTAGTGCGCCCAAACAACACGTAGCCATCAAAATTATTCAGCTGACCGAACTCAATATAGGTTAGACATGGGCTTATTTGGTATAGCCTAGGTAACGTAGACTAATTCGTTTAACATATCTAACCGTATGTCTACTTACTTCTTTTTTTTGTTAGCACTATGCAGGAATAAAATGGCATCTACAGTGCCAGGATTCAGGCGAGAGCGCCTGACCTCTAAAATGCGCCCTGCTGCGCTGAAGGAGCGCTCACTTGCGGCACGCAATTGTTGCTGGGACGCATAGGATTCTCTTGGCAAGTTGTTGTAGTCGTGGGAATGATTGTCCTTGTTTCCCCCAAAAGGAAAGTAGATTTTCCTCTGCTGATCTGTCGAGATGGAAGTTTGTAGAGGAATAATCTACTTCATCAACTAGCACAGGTGTATCCTCCTCCCATTCTGTGAAGTCAATCCTTTTCTTTTTCGGTGATGCGCCATCAGCTCAAGCTCCAGAATAATTGACTGTTTCAAAGAGTGCTGCTCGTTTTTAGTATGTGGGTAACAACATTTAACTATGTATATGTGTTTCCAAATTGGTTCAACCGCCACCCGCCCGAATCTATTTAAAATCTATTTTTTTTGTCATGTCACCCGCCCGACCCGCAGTTTATCCGCAAACCGCGCATCTCTACCGTCTATGACTCTGGAAGAAAGCACCTAAAGGAAATGGGACTTAAATTCAGAAAAGCTAAACGAAAGCCGTCTTTAACAACTAAACAGAAAAAAACAAGATTGCAATGGGCTAAGGAAAAGTAATTGTGCACTATGGATGACTGAATGAAAGTCACATTTACAAACCCAAATCTGCATTGTGCAAAGTGATGGAACTTTTCAATCAATCAAAGTTTATTTATGTAACTCTTAATCACAAGTGTCTCAAAGGGCTGCACAAGCCACAACGACATCCTCGGCTCAGATCCCACATCAGGGCAAGAAAAAACTTAACCCAATGAGCACAATGAGAAACCTCGGAGGGGACCGCAGATGTGGAGAGCTCGCCCGGGCGACCAGTGCAATGGAGGTCGAGTGGATATAGTTAATAATGTGAGAGTCCAGTCCATAGTGGGGCCAGCAGGGGATCATCTTGAATGGAGACAAGTCAGCAGCGCAGAGACGTTCCCAACTGATGCACAGAGGAGTGGTCCACCCTGGGTCCCGACTTTGAACAGCTAGCGCTTCATCTGTGGTCACCTAATAACCTCTCCACGCAGGAGAATGGGGCAGAGCAGAAAAGAAAAAAAACGGCAGATCAACTGGTCTAAAAGGGGGTTGTATTTAAAGGCTAGAGTATACAAATGAGCTTTAAGATGGGACTTAATTGCATCTACTGAGGTAGCATCTCTATCTGTTACCGGGAGGGCATTCCAGAGTACTGTAGCCCGAATAGAAAAAGCTCTGGGAGTCACTAGTAAGCCAGAGTTCTAGAACGCTGATTTCTTGCCGGGACATATGGTACAATACAATCAGCAAGTTAGGACGGAGCTAGAGCGTTTAGTATTTTATACGTAAGTAGTAAAACCTTAAAGCCGCATCTTAAGTGCACAGGAAGCCAGTGCAGGTGAGCCAGTATAGGCGTAATATGATCTAACTTTCTTGTTCTTGTCAAAAGTCTAGCAGTTGTATTTTGCATCAACAGTAATCTTTTAATGCTAGACGTAGGGAGGCCCGAAAATAATGTTACAGAAATCAAGACGAGACGTAACGAACGCATGAATAATGATCTCAGCGTCGGTGGTGGACAAAATGGAACACATTTTTGCGGTATTACGGAGATGAAAGAAGGCTGTTTTAGTAACATTCTTAATGTGTGACTCAATGAGAGAGTTTGATATTTTGTTTGGTTCCAATGAGATTAATGAAGACGACTGACTGTCTGAAGAAAAGATGCACATTTTCACAGTCATTGAGGCAATGGCACTGGGGAGATGGCTGTCATTACGTCTTCGACAAATGCACCGGGTTTTGGATACTTTTCCTATTCCATCAATCTAAAGGATGTTTGGGAATGATGTCATAATTTTTCAAGATGTTAATACATCTTGCCATAGAGCAAAAACAGTAAAAACTTTTTTTTTTAAAAAGATGTATGAGGTCATAATCATGATCTGCAAACAGTCTGGATCTCAATCCCATTAAAATCTGTGGTGGAAATGTAAAAAAGTGGTCCATGATAAGACTCCAACATACGAAGCTGATCTGACAACAGCAATCAGAGAAAGTTGGAGCGCGCTAATACTGTTTGTCACTCGTTAAGTCCATGCCTCAGAGATTGCAAGCTGTTACAAAAACTGGAGGTATTACAACATCCATCCATCCATTTTCTAATACTACTAATTTGATTTACAATTTTTTTCATGATTCCATTTTTTTTTTCTGGATTTAATGATTCCTTATTTTACCCTGCAGATTACGTTTTTTAGACCCTAAACACCTTTTACAGTATGCCGTGCTGATCTAGTAATAAAGCCTTTAAGCATAGGTATGTTTTTAAAGTTTTAAAAATGTTCTTTAAGTGTCCTCAATGTCTTTAACAGCATGTATTATCGGTGGTATTGATAGATAGACAAGACAGTTTTTTTTAATTAGAAAAGTCAAGTTTTAACTCTTTTAAATCATCCTTTCGCAGCCACTTCGAGTGATGGACCCGGACCATCCGCTTGCAGCGCTAGTTCGAAAAGCCAGGGCGGAAAGAAATGGCTTGGCGGCAACACCAACCGTCCCTGAGGAAGCATCAGATCCTGCAGCGTCCAACACAACAGCCCAGTACACCGCTGATCGTGAGTGTTGACTTGATGTGTCTCAGGAAGTAACACCTTCCTATCTGCCTCTTTTAATTGGTGTCCCCTTGGCTTTGAATGAATCCCTAGACATGTAAATGTCCTTGAACATATGCAATTTTTACTAGGTTTTACTAGAAGAAGAAAACATTTAATGATCTGGAAAAAGAAGGATGTGCCGATCGATCAGCCACAGATCAATACGGGCCGATTTTCTTTAAAAATTATATGATCACCATTGCCAGTTAATGCCTTTTCATACTGATCACAAACTTTTAGCCCCTCTCGTTGACGCTGTATATATTTTTAGCCCCCTGGGTGACTAATTGTGTTTCTATTATGCGCCCCTAAGGTAATAATAATCACCTCCATTACGACAAACCCCATTTCTTAGTATCCTAAGTAATCTTATCACTGAAGGACAAGGATAAACATGTTACACAACAAGAGCAAGTCAAGAACAGTCATGCTTATAGCTAAGCTAACCGCTAAGCTAGCTTTAAACAACACCAAGAAATAAGTGCTTAGTAAACTTTAAGACTTGTAGATGGAACTGCGTTACAGCAGAAATTCAGCAAATTTTAACAGGAAATTATCAAGTAGATTAGTAAGAGTCAAGAGTCTAGTGAGAGAACAACTGTTGGTGTGCCAGCATTGTCAAAGCCAGTACACAACACAAATTGAGGGGTGGATTGAGCCATACATTAATGGTGTCAATACCGATGGCAGTATCAGTATATGATATATATATTAGGTAAATATTTTTATTTTCTCAAATTTTAGTTTTTTTAGTTTTTGTAAATTATTTTTCAAACTTTGGGAATAGTTCCTGGGACATAGGAGGACTTTAAGGGTAATACCAAAGGATTTAAATGAGTAGCAGATAGTAGTTTTTGTTTAGTTATTGTGTACTGTAGACTTTGATTTGCTCAAACAGTTTTATGTAATGAAAGAGAACAAGGAGCAAGTTTAAAACCCTGATCTGAACATCCCAAGGAAAAAGTTAAAATCATGAAGTTATGCGTCTCATGTCGTAATGTTCTAGTAATAAAGTTGTGATATAACAACAATAAACAATTTGAGACTTCACATTCTCTTTTTTGAATTAGATCCAATATAACTTACTGCAGCTGATAAACATTTATCTTCAAATGTGCACTGAGAATCGTCTTCCGAAAGACTTTCTTTCATGGCCACTGGTCCAGCCTGACCCATGAGCATTAACTAGTCCTTAATTGCAATTTATTCATCCATGACACGGTTATGGTGGGAGCTCTTTGTCCCGCTCTTTGCTTCAGTACTGTGGCTGTTGTTTTTAAATTGGTATCAGATGACCTGAGCACTCATCGCCACTGATGTGCATTTGTCATCTAGGTTGCAATGTTTTGCTTGTCACGAAAACAACAAAGAACTCCCACGTTTGGTTTTAACACCTGTAATGTTAATTTTGGTATTAAATCTGCTTTGGCTGGTTATTGCATTTTATTTTTGTGGGAATGCTGTAGAGGTATTGAAAATGATAGATTTTTCGATTCATCCAGAAGAAAACGTGGGTGATTCATGAATCGATGGACAAATTTAGATTTTTTTACGTATGTTAAATGAAATAATACAGAACGTTCCAAAATGCAGCATTAATGCTAATGTTCTGTAAACGTTACTTCTAACTGACCATAGATCTATTAGCTGGCATTCTTTTAATTGTGTGTTAGCTGGGTTAGTGTGGACACACACGGAGGAAAGAGGATGAGAGGACAAGCTAGCAGTAGGCCGTCGTCATGGAGTCACGAGGAGTTCCGTCAAAAGGACGCGGCATGTTCAGATTACGCCATATAAGCGCACATTGGTGCGCTTTGCAAGGGCCAAGTGACCAGTGGACCGGACCGACCAGATGGTCTTAATTTGGATTTATTTAATGATGCAGTTGTTAAATATACTAAGTGTCATTAGATAGCTGTATTGGATATACGCATATACAAAACCCAAAAAATTTTTTTGCAAAAAATCATTAACTTAGAATTTGTTGCCAGAAACACATTGCAAAAAAGTTGGCACAGGGGCATTTTTACCACTGTGTTACATGGCCTTTCATTTTAACAACACTCAGTAAATGTTTGGGAACTGAGAAGACCAATTTTTGAAGCTTTTCAGGTGGAATTATTTCCCATTCTTGCTTGATTTAAGTTGTTCAACAGTCCGGGGTTGTTGTGGTATTTTAGGCTTCATATTGCGCCACACATTTTCAATGGGAGACAGGCCTGGACTACAGGCAGGCCAGTCTAGTACCCGAACTATTTTACTATGAAGCCACGCTCTTGTAACACTTGGCTTGGCATTGCCTTGCTGAAATAAGCAGGGGCATGACAACGTTGCTTGGATGGCAACATATGTTGCTTCAAAACCTGTATATACTTTTCAGCATAGTGCCTTCACAGATGTGTAAGTTACCCATGCCTTTGGCACTAACACACCCCCATACCATCACAGATGCTGGCTTTTGAACTTTGCGCCTATAACAATCCGGATGTTGTTTTCCTCTTTGTTCCGAAGGACACAACGTCCACAGTTTCCAAAAACAATTTTAATTGTGGGCTCGTCAAACCACAGAACACTTTTCCACTTTGCATCAGTCCATCTTAGATGCGCTTCGGCCCAGCGAAACCGGCAGCGTTTCTGGGTGTTGTTGATAAATTGCTTTGGCTTTGCATAGTAGAGTTTTAACTTGCAGTTACAGATGTAGTGACGAACTGTAGTTATTGACAGTGGTTTTCTGAAGTGTTCCTGAGCCCATGTGGTGATATCCTTTACACACTGATGTCTCTTTGTGATGCAGTGCCGCATGAGGGATCGAAGGACCGCAATCTATATACATATATATATATATATATATATATATATATATATATATATATATATATATATATATAGATCTATATATATATATTGGGTACAAGCGGCCGAAATGAGTTTCCTCTTCCTTAGAGATAGGGTGAGAAGCTCTGCCATCCGGTTGGAGCTCAAAGTAAAGCCACTGCTCCTCCACATCGAGAGGAGCCAGATGAGGTGGTTCGGGCATCTGGTCAGGATGCCACCCGAACGCCTCCCTAGGGAGGTGTTTAGGGCACGTCCAACCGGTAGGAGGCCACGGGGAAGACCCAGGACACGTTGGGAAGACTATGTCTTCCAGCTGGCCTGGGAACGCCTCGGGATTCCCCGGGGAGAGCTGGACGATGTGACTGGGGAGAGGAAAGTCTGGGCTTCGCTGCTTAGGCTGCTGCCCCCGCGACCCGACCTCAGATAAGCGGAAGAAGATGGATGGATGGATGCCTATATATATATATATATATATATATATATATATATATATATATATATATATATATATATATATATATATATATATATATATATATATATATATATATATGTATATATATGTATACACTACCGTTCAAAAGTTTGGGGTCACATTGAAATGTCCTTATTTTTGAAGGAAAAGCACTGTACTTTTCAATGAAGATAACTTTAAACTAGTCTTAACTCTAAAGAAATACACTCTATACATTGCTAATGTGGTAAATGACTATTCTAGCTGCAAATGTCTGGTTTTTGGTGCAATATCTACATAGGTGTATAGAGGCCCATTTCCAGCAACTATCACTCCAGTGTTCTAATGGTACAATGTGTTTGCTCATTGGCTCAGAAGGCTAATTGATGATTAGAAAACCCTTGTGCAATCATGTTCACACATCTGAAAACAGTTTAGCTCGTTACAGAAGCTACAAAACTGACCTTCTTTTGAGCAGATTGAGTTTCTGGAGCATCACATTTTTGGGATCAATTAAACGCTCAAAATGGCCAGAAAAAGAGAACTTTCATCTGAAACTCGACAGTCTATTGTTGTTCTTAGAAATGAAGGCTATTGCACAAAATTGTTTGGGTGACCCCAAACTTTTGAACGGTAGTGTATATATACACAGGTATATGATACAAATGCTGTCTGTACTAAATCCAAAAAACGGAAATCAGTAGCCAAAAGGGGAGTTTCTTGGTGTTATTGATATTGATAATTGCAAGTACCGTAATTTCCGGACTATAAGCCGCTACTTTTTCCCCTCGTTTTGGTCCCTGCGGCTTATACAACGGTGCGGCTTATATACGGCCTGTTCTTCTCCGGCACCGACGAAGAGGATTTCGGTGGTTTTAGTACACAGGAGGAAGACGATGACACAATGATTAAAGACTGACTTTTCATATACCTGTAGGCTGGTTATTTTGATAACGTACAGGCGAGCACTTTGTATTACTTTGCACCGTTGTATTATTTGTACTCTGCACGAATGCTGTTCGCCATGTCAAAGATGTGAAAGTTTGATTGAATGATTGAAAGATTTATTGTTAATAAATGGGACGCTTTGCGTTCCCAAACAGTCATCTCTGTCCCGACATTCCCCTCCGTGGTAGCAGGAACCCCTATATACTACGGTAATTACACATCAAAACCCTGCGGCTTATAGTCGGGTGCGGCTTATATATGGAGCAATCTGTATTTTCCCCTAATATTAGCTGGTGCGGCTTATAGTCAGGTGCGGCTTATAGTCCGGAAATTACGGTAATACATTTAGAATATAGTAATGATATAAGGTGTATTAAAATACAGAAATTCATTATAATTTACAATATAATAACCATAGATGTATAAATAATTAATTCATACTCAAATCTAGCCTCTTAGTTGTAATCAAATCATGAGGTGCCCAAAGATTTCCACCTCTAGATTACTGAAAGAAAAGCATTTTAACAGTACATATCCAATTTTCCTTATCGTATTGGTATATATGTCCACTTTTTTTATGGTTCAGCGGATTTAATGCAAACAAATAACACATTTGGCCTCACAAGCTATTGACTTTGTGCTAATGCAGGGTTTCCCCTAGACCAGGAGTGTCCAAACTTTTTGACTGGGGGGCCGCATTGGGCTTAAAAAATTTGGCCGAGGGCTGAAAAGTTAACTGCATGCAAAGTAACATGTAAAGTAAGTAAGTAAATGCTGTACTTCTTTGATTTGAAAGTACAATCATTGGCAGAGTTACCTTTGTTGGCCACCCGATGGCGACAATATGGCAGCAATCAGACCACTGGGTATTGTATCTAGTCGATAGAAAAGCGCCATATAAATCTAATCCATTATTATTATTATAATATTTGTTTATTGAACTTGTGCCGTCTCGTGGGCCAAATTAAAAACGCCGGTGGGCCGCATTTGGCCTGCGGGCCGTAGTTTGGACACCCCTGCCCTAGACTGTCAAGATACATGTGGGGACGTGGTCAGGGGCGTGGTTATGGGCGCGGTCACATGATGTAATCGAATAATTTCCCTAATCTGCTGTTATGATTTTCTTTAAAAAATGTTGACTAGTGTATTTTACAATTGATTCTACTTAGTTTTATCCTGCTTCAAAATGTGTGTATAACTCCTGTGCAGCACTTTGTGAAACTTTAATTTGTGCTATATAAATAAAGTTGATTGAATTGGATGAAAAGGCTAAACAAATCTGTTATTAGTTAGTATTAAGATATATTTTTATATCGTTTTTCCATATTTTCAATTGTTGTTGCTTATTCTACAATGTACTTTGAGAATTTTTCAAGCGTCCTTCTAGAGACTTAATTACTTTTTTAAAATAAATTAAATTTACATTTAAAATAAAATTAAAAACTACATGCATATTATTATAAAATGTAGTCGTGTTTAGAGACTCTTCTGTCCTTCGATGTCCCTGACGAAAGAGGCGAGTTACAGCAAGCATGACGTCACACTTGTTTTGCGCTGCTCCAGTTGAACTTTCTCTTCTTAAAAGCTGCCACTGTCCTCTTAATACTTGCACAGTTAGTAGATCGCTGTCCACGGGTATATCTGGTTACGTCCAGATCGCAGCACTGTTATCGGTAGTCAAAGTATTTTTCGAGTTTGTGTGGTTTGGATTTAATGTCAGTTTTTCCCATGTTTGTAAACACACCGTCAGTGACTGAAAGGTGATTGGTGGAGAATGAGGAAGTGTTGTTGTGTGTTCGGGGAAGCGCAGATTCACAGATACGTAAGAGTGTACACGGGAGGTCAAACCTGTTGGAATTGTGCTGTTTGTTACTTAAGATTGATAATATAAGTTTAAAATAGCGTTGTCCATTCACACCTGTTTGATATTATCCAAATATGGATGTTGTCAAACTATCTTAGTTGACATGTGTCTCTAACATTGTGTGGAAATTGTAAGCGTTACCTCTGGATTGGCAAACTAGGGAGGTAGACCCCTTTATCAAGAAGGATGACTACAGGGGGATCACAATCTTCAGCCTCCCTGGAAACGTTTATTCCAGAGTGCTGGACAGAAGGGTATGACCCCTAATCCAACTTCAACTAAGGAGGTGCAATGTAATTTTTGCCCTGGTTGTGGAACCCTGGCCCAGCTCTGAACCCTTGCAAGGATATTGTAGGATGCATTGGAGTTTTCCCAAACGGACCTCATGTATTTTGTGGACTTGCGAAAGGTATTCAATCGTGTCCTAACGGTGTCCTGTTCGGGGTAAAAGACCTGATCCTTGTACAACCAGAGCAGGAGCCTGGTTCTCATTGCCAGCAACAAGTTGAATCTGTATACGGTCAACGTTGGCCTCCACCAGGGCTGCTCTTTGACACCGGTTGAAATAAACCCATCATTCTTTAACTCTGCATTCACACTATACGGTGGTAAGCTACATCTGTAGCCACAGTTGACCTGGGTTAGACTGACGGAAATGTGGCTTCCAAATTGTGGTAATGGCCTTAGACCACCACTTAACAGTTCATTTCAGTTCAGTTTCAGTTTATTTCAAACATGCATATATTAATTCACATTCATACACCAGTGTGAGCAGTACTCGGGGGATGTGGGTGAAGTGTCTTGCCCAAGGACACAATAGCAATGACAAGGATGGCGGAAGCTGGATTTTTACCAGTAAGCCCTAAGTTTCCTCCAAAGGTGTTGAGCGTTTCCAGTTTGGGCAACTTAGGATCTCATCTCTGCTTTCTGAGCATGTCCTCATCAAGCTGTGTGACCTTTAGTGTTTACTGGGGCGGTTCACAGCTAAGTGTGAAGCTTTTGGATGAGACTGAGCACCTCCAAATCTGAGGCCATGGTTTTCAGACTGAAAATTTGGAAGAGTTCAAGTATCCTTTGTTTTTGGACACGAGTGGGAGAAGGTGGCACCGCCATTGCAGTAAAATAGACGCTATAACACACTGCTGTAGTGAAAACGAGCGCTAAACCGGAAGCCAAAGCTCTTAATTTACTGGTTGAGCTATGTTCCTACCTTAACCTGTGGTCACAAGCTCTGGGCAGTGACTAGAAAAGCAAGATTGCTGGAAAAAGCGAACAAAATTTGTTGGCTGGACTCACCCCAAGAAACATCGTGAGGAGCTCAGAGTAATGCCGTTGCTTTTTGAGGTGTCTCAGATATCTAGTTTGGATGGCTACTGAACCCCTGGTGAGGTGTTTTGGGAATGCTTAGCCACAAGGAGTCCCCAGGGTTGACCTGGGACAAGCTGCAGGGATTATGTCATGCAGCTGGCCTGAGAGCGCCTTGGTGTGCACTGTTGGCAATGGAAGCAGTGGCCGGACAGCAAAAAGTCTGGACTTTCTTCTTAAGACTGTTTCCCCGGGACCCAGATAAGCGAAAGAAAATGGATGGATGTTAACTGGTATTCTCATCATCAGTTGTTTTGAATTATGACACAGTTAACACATTTCTCTGCATGGTAATGAAAATTATGAATACACTTCATCTACTCTAGTCAATTAGAAATTCAATCCATTGTGTACTCCGGCTTCCTCCCACCTCCAACGACATGCACCTGGGGATAAGGTTGATTGGCAACACTAAATTGGCCCTATTGTGCAGATGTGAGTGTGAATGGCTGTCTGTCTATCTGTGTTGGCCCTGCAATGAGGTGGCGACATGTTTAGGGTGTACCCCGCCTTCTGCCCGGTGGAGCTGGGATAAGCTCCAGCACCCCTGTAACCCTAAGAGGGACAAGCGGTAGAAAATGGATGGATGGATGTACCATATCTGTTTCACTCATCTGAATCCCTTTTTCTACTTACCATAAAAGTTATCATGTTACCTGCAGCACACTTTTGTTTGGAGTGTTTGTTTTCCATTTTCCTGATTAAAGAAAATTGGATTTGCAATTAAAGTTAACTAGTTCAGTGACTTATGTGTTGTGTGTCACCCTCCCCTCATTGACACTGATCATTTACTTTGTTCATCCCACTGGAGCCTTCTTCTGCTCTTCAGTAAAATAACGTTGATAAGGCGCTACATACTCATGTGATAAGTCACACACACGTTATCGCATGAGCCTGAACACTGAACAATAAAGAGCCTCAGCAACAGTGAAAATATCACAGCCTCATAATGAACACCTCTACTCTGATTTACTCTTGAGGTCTGAACACAAGCAGCGTACTGATGTGTTGCTCTCGGGAGACCAATTTAAATGCAGCTGCTCACACCCAGCTCCATTTACATGCTCTCTACCAAACAGTCGTAAATCTTAAACCCAAGCTCCCATTGGATTCAAATTCTTGGCCCATGCCTTTTGTCAAATTGCAGAATTGTGTGACGTTTATGTAAAATGCATAGGTCACATTAGTATCAACACTGAAATGAGGCAAATCACTAATAATACCGTAGCACACCGATGTGTTACTACGCTAGAAAAAGAGTTCTTCCGTGTTCGCTCTTCCAATAACAATGTTGCTACAGCTTGGTTATTATACAGGTTACGGAACGTAAATAAAGTACTGTTGGCAGTTTTTGAATGAATTTTAAAGTGATTTAGAGGTAGAATTGATTGCTCCCATTAGCTACATTGCTAGCCACAGAGAATGAGCCGGTGTTTACATGTTAGAAAGCGGAAAAAAAACACTTGTCTTCTTGTCTCTCATAATGATTGTGAACGATTCCAAAAAAACATGCAGTTCCCTTTTAGGGCTAAGCGTTTTGGTATTTTTGTGTTTCACAGTGATCATTTCTTTTTACACAATACACTAACATATAAGTCACATTAAACCGTTAGCATTCTATCACTAATGCAAAACAAAATGTTTGATGGTTTTTACAACATTAACATATCTGAATACTCAAATAAATGATACTCAAATATTTGCAGGACATTTAAACATGTTAAATCGGTTTCGTGATGGCAACAACTTGACCCTGGAACAGACTACTGTTGTGCCTTGAAATACAAGTTTAATTAATTCTGTGACGCAGCTCATACCTTGAAAAACCTGCATTGCAAAAGAGTCATTAAATTTGAAATTAATTGAAATAGATTTAATTCGTTCTCAGCCCCTCAAAACACCACCATTTTACCAGCCATCCATTTTCTACCGTTTGTCCCTTATGGAGTCGCGTTGGGTGCTGGAGCCTATCCCAGCTGCACATGGGCAGGAGGCGGGGTACACCCTGGACAAGTCGCCACTTCATCGCAGGGCCAACACAGATAGACAGACAACATTCACACTCACATTCATTCACTAGGGCCAACTTTAGTGTTGCCAATCACCCTATCCCCAGGTGCATGTCTTTGGAGGTGGGAGGAAGCCGGAGTACCCGGAGGGAACCCGTGCGCCCACGGGGAGAACATGCAAACTCCACACAGAAAGATCCCGAGCCCGGGATCGAACCCAGGACCTTCGTATTGTGAGGCATACGTACTGTGCCACCGTGCTGCCCCCATTTTAACATGTAACATGCTTTTTAAAAGGAAAAACTACCATTTAGATAAGACATTTTGTATAAAAAAAAAAAAATCCATCCATCCATTTTCTACCGCTTGTCCCTTTCGGGGTCTCGAGGGGTGCTGAAGCCTATCTCAGCTGCATACGGGCGGAAGGCGGGGTACACCCTGGACAAGTCGCCAACTCATCACAGGGCCAACACAGATAACTAGACAACATTCACACTCACATTCACACAGTAGGGCCAATTTAGTGTTGCCAATCAACCATGTCTTTGGAGGTGGGAGGAAGCCGGAGTACCCGGAGTGAACCAAAAACAATACAATAAAATTTACTACTAACACGAAAATATTTCTTTAAAAAAATCTAACATTCACTTTTTAATGAATTCACCTTCTTTGAATGGCTTTCCCGCCCTAGCAACCATCTCACTCACCATGTAGCTAGCTTTGACTGCTGCATCGCTCTTTGCGGTTGCTTTCTTGAAGAAATTTTGTTGCCTCAGTAGACTGGTTTTAAAATTTGCAACCCGTTTCACTCTCTCATCTCCCTGGTATTTTGCATATTCCTCAGCATGTCTAGTTGTATAATGACGTTTCAAATTGTATTCCTTGTGCACCGCAACTTTCTCTGTGCAAATAAGACACGTCGAAGTTCCCCTGTGCTCAACAAAGAAATATTGCATCTCCCACTTTTTCTGGAATTGTTTTTCCTCATCACTAACCTTTCTCTTCACTGCAGGCTTTGAAAAAGACATGTTTGGGGTTGTGGAATATATTTGAATTTAGCCGACGCACGGAGAATAATGTTATTTCCGCAATGTGTGTCGTTCCGCTTTTCCTCCCTACAGCGACACGGCAGTTGGCGGAAAGTACTGGGATCGCGAGCGCAAAAAAGTGATGGCTCCCGGAGTGTTATCCGGCGTCATATAAAAATATATGTACTGTTTATCGTGTGAGGCAATGCAAATTAAACAATAAAAAAAAAAAAATAACGGTTTGAATTGGTCCAGGTTATCAGGGACTTTATTACTGACAGACAGGTGTCGCGGTGTGACTGCAGCCAGGCACGTAAGAAAACCCTCGTCTCCATGGCAACATTTCTGTCGCTTTCACTCATTTGCCGCTTTTCCACTAATGCAGGGGTATTTTGGACCCAAATAACAAAAATCATGTCTGACTTGAGCCGGAAGGAGGGGTGGGGGGGGGTGTTGAGGTGGGCGCGGTTGGGGGTAGCGGGGGTGTATATTGAAGCCCGGAAGAGTTAGGGCTGCAAAGGATTCTGGGTATTTGTTCTGTTGTGTTTATGTTGTGTTACGGTGCGGATGTTCTCTCGAAATGTGTTTGTCATTCTTGTTTGGTGTGAGTTCACAGTGTGGCGCATATTTGTAACAGTGTTAAAGTTGTTTATACGGTCACCCTTAGTGTGACCTGTATGGCTGTTGACCAAGTATGTCTTGCAGTCACTTACGTGTGTCTGTAGAAGCCGCCTACAACATGTGACTGGGCTGGCACGCTGTTTGTATGGAGAAAAAGACGGCGCAACGACGGGTTGAAGAGGACGCTAAATGCAGTGCCATCACGGCAGGCCCTCAATATTGTCAAGAGCCATATACCACACCGTGATTGGTAGATTCCTTCAGCTCCGCACACAACGCTGTCAAGCGCCATTTATTTAAAACTTGCGGGCCGCTCTAACATTAAACTTTCATATTAAGGTGGGGGCCGCAAAATAATGTCTCGCGGGCCGCAATTGGCCCGTGGGCCGCGTGTCTGAGACCCCTGTACTAACATATACAGGAGTTTAATTAAGTCATGTAATCATGTACTGCATTGGAGAGCGGCCTTCTGCGTTATCTCCTTCGAGCTGCTACTCAGTCAAACACACCATTAGCAGCTTCTCCATATTATGAATGAATGAATGAATGAATGAAATACGTTTATTTCAGTCATACAATCAACCATTAACCATTTTGTGTGACCAGTTTAACAGTACAGATTATACATATTTAACAATTATACACATTTACACACAAAAATAAAATAAAATAAAAAGAATGACCGAAAAAGGAATAGGCTGAAGCCAAAATGTATATTGGCCTATCCTATACCTCCACTGAAAATAAGATTATCATGGATTAATGTCTGCCATTGAGAAATTATTTTAACGTCTTTGTCTGGCGTTAGGGGACGGCGTGCCGCAGTTGGGAGAGTGGCTGTGCCAGCAACCTGAGGGTTCCTGGTTCGATCCCCACCTTCTACCAACCTCGTCACGTCCCTTGCGTCCTTGACACTTCACCCTTGTTCCTGATGGGTCGTGGTTAGGGCCTTGCATGGTAGCTCCCGCCCTCAGTGTGTGAATGTTTGTGTGAATGGTTGAATGTGGAAATAGTGTCAAAGCACTTTGAGTACCTTGAAGGTAGAAAAGTGCTATACAAGTATAACCCATTTACCAGTTATCTGCTCATTTTGCTTCATTATTGTGTAGCTTAGCAATGCTACGCATGAACTGATTCACCTAGTCGACCGCACAGTTGGTCATGTTTTTGATGATTTCTTTCTTTAGTTCAATGACTATCATCTGGTTTTTTTCAGCATTGTCCTTCATTCTGACTTTCCCATGATAGGAAAAGCAAAGTTATGTCGATCTCTAGCTATACACTATTGTTTTTGAGTGAGACTCTGGATGTTTTGGTGGGTCATACTGTGACATTTGCTACACCAAGGAACAACGATGAGGCCCGTCACCCGGAATTTTACTTGCAAACTTAAGCCAGGAGACCACTCGTTTCCCTAAAAAAATGTGTATAGTGGGCACTGGTAAGCTAAGTTACCACTGTGTTTGTGTCTAAATAGAAATCTAGTGTCCTATATGAAAGTGTTTCAAGATCCAAACAAATCCATTTTCAACCAATGTATGAATTTCCGTTCCTTCATGTTAAATTTTATATATAAATATAGCATTTGTTAAAGTTAAAAGTTTAATTTTATATATGACTTACATCTTTTAAAATAATGTCCAGTATGTATCGGTTGTGTCCTTGGACAAACAATGACCAGATGGTTTGAATGGCAGTATCTTACTCAAAAAGGCACTACAAAATAATTTTCTCCAAATTTCCAGACATTTCCATCTTTTCATATTTATAGCATTGCATTTTAAATGGATAAGTTTTATTTTGCTTTATTTACCCTTGGTCATTTGTACTGAAGTCGCACAAATATTTGTCATGCATACGAGTGAAGCATTTATTGATGATGCGTCATGCCATGATGTCTGTTTACAGCAAATGCATCTGCCATGTATTATGGCTACTACATGCTTCCTGATGGAACATACTGCATGGCTCCCCCTCCCCCAGGAGTTGATGCCAGCTCCTACTATAGCAGTGTAGCCTCTTCTGGGATCACTCCCTCGTCTTCCTCTGTAGCTTTTCCTCAGTCAGCCATGGCTGCCATGGTACCGACAACTGCTGACCCTTCTCAAGTCCCCACCTCTGTTTCACCTGTCACCATTGCAGGGATGAGGTACAGTATGAACTATAGTGTTACATTGCAAACATTTAGAATGTGTAGTTAGGGGTGTGCCATCTTTGTTACCACATGATTCAATTTGATTATTAAACGACTATAACGATTCTGGATCTATTAACAATATTATAAATACCACGGTATTTCAAAATCATCACAATTATACTGTGACTTCATACAGTATTAAATGAAAACTTGGTCAGTGTAGTTTTTTGCTAGCACTTTTGAATTGGCCGGTCTGGAAGTAAACTACATCTCCCAAAATTCCCTGCGTAGTGCAAGTGTGCAAGGTCCGTGTGTGTGAGAAACAATTGTTTTTAAAACATGCTGATCAAAACCTGACGTTTTTATTAAAATCTATCCATACCTTTTTGAGTTATGTTGCTAACAGACAGACAAACAAATCCTGGCGAAAACGTAACCCCTTTGGTTTGCGTACTGCAAGGCAAGGTAGCCGCCTTCATCTGTAGTTGTGATGTTTTAACCCACATTTTTTTCCAGTAACATTGAATCAACTTGTGGTTTGAATTGATTTGTTATGCATGTTTTAAGTAGGTCATGCGCAAGCCTGCAGCGCGAACAATAAAAAATGTTGGTGACACTGCACTGCGGGAAAGACAAGTAATATGAGAAGCAACTTGATAAACCACCACCCGGAAAATTTATTTGATGCCAAGGAGGCCAAGCATCAATTTGTGAGGCATTTACATTAGTAAACTTTTAAATTGCTAGGTAATTTTTTGGAGGAACCGCATTTTCCAAAGTGAAATAAGATGTCCACTACAGAGGACACTTTTTCTCTGAAGTTAAAAGTTGAAAGACACTAATGTGAACATACGTTTTTTACGACACTGGACGTTTGTATTTTCAGTCTAAAGACACTTAACTGAAAGTATATTTAAAAAAATAATAATAATAATTACAAAACAATAATATATATATATATATGTGTGTGTGTATATATATATATATATATATATATATATATATATATATATATATATATATATATATATACATGTATTTGTTTGTAGTAATAATATGATTAGAACATTTGAGCATCTCTGAGCGTTTGTGTTCATTTACAGTAAGTGTGTTCATCCTAAGCATTCTTGCTACCCCATTTTACACTCTCTAACATTTTTAAGTACATTTTTTGGGGGCGGACGTTTACCACATAAATATTGTACCATGAGCTTAATATCATACTGTGAGATTTTGATACCGTTACATCCTTACTTCACATGATATGTTTTGAAGAATGTGTGTTTGTCAGCATTCATTACATGTACTAAACACAAATTTTAGAACGACCCATCACATTTTCCCAAACAAAAAGCTTAAGCTTATCTTATTTCAAAAATATTCATACATAAACTGCCTTTAGAATTAAGATTATTTTAACAAAAAATATCTGCTGTTTTTACAGATTGTATTACTAGCAAGTTCAATACAAAACAAATAGCTCATTTGCTTATTCTGAAATGATAAAGTATTCATTACAAAACATCCTATACAAATAACCTGTGTTTAAAATATGGTAATCAGCTTCTTGCTGTTTTGCAGAGTGAATACTGTATCAACCTGTCAATTATAGGTATACATTCTTGTGATGTCCGATTGTCCAGCTGTTTCTGTGGCTATGTATGCCCCAGTGGCTCCGTCTGGTGTGAGTGTTGGTGCAAGTGAAAGGACGGTTAGGAGTGAAAAAAAAATATTTTTGTTGCTTTGGCATGGTTGCGACTGACATTAACGAGTTTTACAATAAAGCGATTGTTGATCGACCCCCTACTTGTAATCCTTAACGACACAGTAGGCACTACAATCACTACAATAGAATCTGTCTCTTAAAACTGTCCAGTCTGCTTTTTTCTTGGGTGCTGCGGATCTGTTTAGTTTGCTATCATTAATATAAATCGTGTCTCATCGTGATGCATTGATATATCGGCACACCCCTAATGTTAGTACTTGTATGATGTCCTAAATATATGTGTCTAAATTGAGTTTTGAGACCGACACCAAACGCAGGTCACTAATGACTTTAACTTGTTGAACATCTTTCAATTCTCCCAAAAGCAATTACAGAGCTGAAGCTCAAGTCTCCACAGTGGCAGCACCACCAGCTATTATCCCCCCACCGCTGGACATCCAGGCTGTCATAGACAAGCTGGCGGAATACGTTGTCAGGAACGGTCTTAAATTTGAATCCAGCGTCCGTGCCAAAAACGATCCACGGTGAGTGCGCTTACCATGAGTGACAAACAATGTACCTTTCAGCGCTTTTCCCTTTTGATCACGTCGAAGCCATTCATCAGCCTTTTGGCTCTTTGAGCAAGAGCGCAGTTCTCAATCAGCATATGCTCTTCCACTTTAGGTTTGACTTCCTGCAACCTTGGAATCAGTACAACACCTATTATGAGTATAAGAAGAATTACTTCATGCAGAAAGAAGGAAAAAGCTTGACAGAGGTATTGTAACTCCTACACGTTTTACTGCTTTTTTTCTATTGGTATGAGTTTAATAGGACCCCCTTATTCAGCTTTATTAAGCAGTAAATGTTGCTGTTCTAGCTTTGATGCATAAAACTGGTTGTTGTAATAAAGTTATAAAAAGATGCTGATTTGACAGTTTGAGTAAACTACAAATTCAAGAAAAGAATTCAGCAGACCTCCAAGGTGGGAAGATTGATCTGCATATTTACATAAAGGATTCTTACTATAGTTTTTTTCCAGTTGATTTTGAATCTCTTTAACATAATTGCAAAATGGACAATAATTTGAGTACACTTGCACAGTTCAACATGACAATTACTAATCGAAAAAAACAAAAACAAATTATATTTTATAAAACACATACAGTAGATAACATATTATATAATGAAAACATGACTCAAATAGCAAAGGCTGAGGGAAACATTTAATGAATAAGTAAATACTGAATATGTAATAAATAACATTAAATAATAGATAAATGAATGCAGGAAAAATTATTAAAAAAAGATGGTTCTCTAGATTCTGCATTACTTCTTGTACGCAGCTTGCGTCCTCTACTTAGTTTCAGTGTTGTGTGGGCATACAAAGGTTTTAAAGTGCATTTGTCTCTATAAGTATGTTGTTGGAAAAAAGGCATGTGTACTATTTTCTAATCTGGGCAGATAATGATTGAAAACAAATATGTTTACATGTTATGTACAGTACAGGCCAAAAGTTTGAACACACCTTCTCATTCATTGCGTTTTCTTTATTTATGGCTATATACATTGTAGATTGTCACTGAAGGCAACTATGAATGAACACGTGGAGTTATGTACCTAACAAAAAAAGGTGAAATAACTGAAAATATGTTTTATATTCTAGTTTCTTCAAAATAGCCAACCTTTGCTCTGATTACTGCTTTGCACTCTCTTGGCATTCTCTCGATGGGCTTCAAGAGGTAGTCACCTGAAATGGTTTTGCAACTGTCTTGAAGGAGTTCTCAGAGGTGTTTAGCACTTGTTTGCCCCTTTGCCTTCACTCTGCGGTCTAGCTTACCCCAAACCATCTCAATGGGGTTCAGGTCCAGTGACTGTGGAGGCCAGGTCATCTGCCACAGCACTCCATCACTCTCTTTCTTGGTCAAACAACCCTTACACAGCCTAGGAGTGGGTTTGGGGTCATTGTCCTGTTGAAAAATAAATGATTGTCCAACTAAACGCAAACCGGATGGGATGGCATGTCGGTGGTACCTATGCTGGTTCAGTGTGGTTCAGTGTGCCTCCAGTTTTTAATAAATCCCCAACAGTGTCACCAGCAAAACACCCCCACACGATCACACCTCCTCCTCCATGCTTCACAGTGGGAACCAGGCATGTGGAATCCATCCGTTCACCTTTTCTGTGTCTCACAAAGACACGGTGGTTGGAACCAGAGATCTCAAATTTGGACTCGTCAGACCAAAGCACAGATTTCCACTGGCCTAATGTCCATTCCTTGTGTTTCTTGACCCAAACACATCTCTTCTGCTTGTTGCCTCTCCTTAGCAGTGGTTTCCTAGCAGCTATTTGACCATGAAGGCCTGATTCACGCAGTCTCCTCTAACAGTGGTTCTTGAGATGCATCTGCTGCTAGAACTCTGTGTGGCATTCATCTGGTCTCTGATCCGAGCTGCTGTTAACCTGTGATTTCTGAGGCTGGTGACTCGGATTAACTTTCCTCAGAAGCAGAGGTGACTCTTGGTCTTCCTTTCCTGGGTCAGTCCTCATGTGTGCCAGTTTCGTTTTGCAACTCGACTTGGGAACACATTCAAAGTTTTTGCAATTTTTCGGACTGGCTGACCTTAATTTCTTAAAGTAATGATGGCCACTTCTTTTTATTTAGTTAGCTGATTGGTTCTTACCATAATATGCATTTTAACAGTTGTCCAATAGGGCTCTCGGCTATGTAGTAACCTGACTTCTGCACAACACAACTGATGGTCCCAACCCCATTGATAAAGCAAGAAATTCCACTAATCGACCCAGATTAAGGCACACCTGTGAAGTGAAAACCATTTCAGGTGACTACCTCTTGAAGCTCATAGAGAGAATGCCAAGAGTTTGCAAAGCAGTAATCAGAGCAAAGGGTGGCTATTTTGAAGAAACTAGAATATATTAGGGCTGCAACTAACAACTAATTTGAAAATCGATTAATCCGTCAATTATTACTTAGATTAATCGATTAATATTCGGATAAAAGAGACAAACTACATTTCTATCCTTTCCAGTATTTTGGGGGGGAAAAAATAGCATACTGGCACCATACTGGCACCACACTTATTTTGATTATTGTTTCTCAGCTGTTTGTAAATGTTGCAGTTTATAAATAAAGGTTTATAAAAAAATTTAAAGTAAAATAAAAAGTAGCCTATGCGCATGCGCATAGCATAGATCCAATGAATCGATGACTAAATTAATCGCCAACTATTTTGATAATCGATTTTAATCGATTTAATCGATTAGTTGTTGCAGCCCTAGAATATATAACATGTTTTCAGTTATTTCACTTTTTTTTGTTAAGTGCATAAATCTACATGTGTTCATTCATAGTTTTGATGCCTTCAGTGACAATCTACAATGTAAATAGTCATGAAAATAAAGAAAACACATTGAATGAGAAGGTGTGTCCAAACATTTGGCCTGTACTGTATATAAAAAAAATCCTGTGTGACGACTCCCTGCCAAATTCAAACTGCAGTGATGGGTAAATGACGTTTCGGTGAGTGTGTGGCACACTCATTGGCTGTATGGAAACTGCTGACACTGTGTTGATGTTTCGTGATGACACAATCTGCTGTATTAAAAATATACTACAGTTGACTATAAAATACAATTTTAATAGTAAGCTGTGGAGAAAGAAATATGAAATGTGCAGCTCTGGTCAATAAGCCAAAAGGTAAACCGAAAAATACATCTTATTTGGCGCTGTAAGATCCCACACTTGGAACTTTTCCTTATTTTTTTTTTTTTAGTTCCTTTTTGTTCAAAGACCTGGCACGCCGCTCTTCCTACGTCTTTCAGTACAAGCTGTTGCTCATGAGCTGAAGATAGATAAATGCAGTTTGGAGCTTTAGTCAAAATGGCATAGCAGCTGTATCGGTCATATGATTTTTTTTTTTCCTAAAGTGACACACACATTGAGGGATCAAGGAACAGTACAAGCAACATCACTGCTTCAGTATCATTAAACCCTTCACTACTAAACAGGGTTATGAAGTAGGCTAACACTAGTCACATGGAAAAAGCTAAGACAATGTAAGCTAAGCTTAACTAAGCTAACCTCGTATATTTGAGCTTTGCAGACTAATTATAAGGGCTCTGTTGACAGTGATGTGCAAAGCACAAACACTGTGGACTAAAAATAAATCATTTTATAGCCCAACTGAAACAGCACTTCTTTAATCACAATGCTAGTCTGTTATATGGGGAATTTGTTATGAGTTCAGATAACCTAAACAACCTGTTTACAACTCCACTCGTGCAACATTTTTAAGTGAAAACATACACGCACACAAACACACACACGCACACATATTTATCGGACAAAGAGCAGACATGGCATGTATGCCTCCTGACAGTACACAAGCCCAGGTGGCCTGACATTTAGCATTGTGTGCTTGAAAGCACCTTTGGTTGAGCAACCCATCTTTCACCAGCATTAAAATTCCAGTATCCCACCAACAATCAACAGTGAAGACCTGACCTCTCTCTGTCACCACACACACACTCGCACGAGACAACAAGCAATAATATTGTACAGCAAACGTAATAGAGTATAGAATGCTGAGCGAGCCATACTTGGTAGCCTCTAGCAACCCTTCCATTCAACAGACTGCAGTCCATTTATCTTAAATTTAGTTCAAATCTTTATTTATTTTAATTTTTTTAAATGCTTCATGTAAACACGCCATTCGGAATATTCGGACCCAATCACACACGTTCGGATCAACATGTAATTCCGATCGAGACAAGTGGTTTATGCCGAAAGTAATTTTGATTGTAGCACATGAAAACACACCTTCCAAAATGTGGGTTAGAATTATCCTTACCGCGCATGTTTTTTACGTCCGCTATACTTTGGCGGTGGAGCGGGACTACATTTAATAATCTCAGAATGAAGCGATTGTCTTGCTGAGTGTCTTGTTAAATGGGGGAAACCCCCCCCCCCCCCATGTAACATGCTCAGACTCAGCATTATATACTGTAGCATTGTATACTTTCTTTAAAATGAGACTAGGGAAAATACAAGTATGGTCTGGAGTGTTACGTGTCGATGTAACAATAAAAGAAGGGATCTAGTTGTCTTAATGAGCTATTATTCACAACATTACAGCTACTCAAAGTGCTAACTGCTAGCCTCAAACACATACACAGAATTTCGTAACATGAAGACGCGCTGCAAACCATACATAATTATAATTTGAAAAGCACAAAACAGCTCCTTTTAAAAGAAGAGAGGTAAAACAAAAGTAGTGAACATTAGGGAAAAATTATAAACACTGTGACAATGTCGGACAAGCCGAAATGCACAAATCCATGTTTGCTTCTTCAGCACCTGCAGTGAGCAAACTTGTCCAATAGATGGCACCATAAAACAATGAATAACACACCTTTCCATGTTTTAGGTTCTGCGCATGTGAAAGTAAAGTATTCCGATTTAAGGTGTGACGCATGAAAATGCATATCATAATCAGATAATTTTTTTCAGGGTCCATGTACACAGCATTGTAATCCGAAAAATGATCAGATTAAATAAATGTTTTCCATATACACGTGGCTATAGAGTACTATATATCAAACAAACATAATACGTGGGAGATGGATCAACTTTCTATTTAATAACAAAGCCAAAAAAACAGCAGTGAAACTCTCCCTTTTCCTATGTAGCTGCCACATGCCACTGTCCACTAGCCCTGTGGTGCACCCACAGTTTAAAATCACAAAACTCCTTAACTTTAACAGCCATGTCCCTACAATGACTAAGAATTCACAATTTATAAATTATAAAATACAAATATTTAATTTAGTAGAATACACTTTACCTTGTTGGTTTATCTCTTCCACCGAAGAAAGTGAGAGGAGGGGGGGAAGGCAGTGTTGACAACGCTGCGGATACTTCACAAATGTTTTCAAACCACACATTATTTGTCCGTTTATTTGGAATTACATTGAGCTAGAAAAACGAGAGAAATGCTGTAAAAAGGCTAAAACACTTAAAAAGAACGTATAGTAACTATTAGCACAGTAGCTAACAACAGGACTGCTCTGCTGACGGAGCTCAATAAACCTGCCAGCAAAAAATTTGATGCACGCACAAAATGGCTGCCATGTAGGCACACAATGGGTGGTTCAAACGTTCGTACACAAAGACAAGGTTGTACACCAAGCATTTTTCTTGTCGGCCTGTGGTTATAAGGGGTTTGTCAATCCAGGTTCCATTGTATATATTTTTAGATTACGGTAAGCATTGGAAAAATAATTCATTCTGCCACCTGAGTCACTGCTGTTGTTTCCTTGGCAGGGCTGTACGGTGCAACAATGCGCCTAAAAATACTGTGCGACTTGAAAAAAAAACATGTCGCACAAATAGGAATTTCAACCCTTTCATCGCATTTTGCTCTGAAAACAAATCCACCCAAATTTGATCAAACTAGAGTAAAATGTTCACCCATCTGTATAGCATGTTTGAAATGAACTTAAATCATAACCAAATGGAGACATGATTAAAGGAAGTGTCACTGATCACTCTGTGTGCATTCGTACCTCCCTCCTTCGCCATGCACAAAGAGGAGCCCCGCTCCTTCCAGCTCACAAACAAGATCTTAGTTGGAGGAACTTGTCAGTAAAAGACAATGTTTTTTCACCACTTTAAAACTTGACACAAACTGCACTCTAGTAACTACGAGGGTCGGCGGGTATATTGAACAACAAATCAATGATTGAAGTGACACACTTGCCATCCAAACAATACCCTTTTTGGTGTCAAGAACAAACAGCCCTGGAAGCACATCCAATCTATTTATTAAACAAAGGTAACAAACCAGTGAACGTTTTACCTCAAAACATTTCTTAAGTTGGAATCCTATTATGCAAAACCTACTTTTCTTGTTGTTTCTTGTTTTTGTGTATTTGGTATCCCTATCCATCCATCCATATATTTTCTACCGCTTGTCCGTATCAGTCCCGAAAATGTAAAATCAAGGCATAGTGGAGATATTTAGTTTTGTCAACGAATATTTCCATTTATGGGTTAGTTTATGGGCCAAACTATGAGTTTTGGTCCTTATCGCCCAGCCCTACACTAGTGTTACCGACAGTGCTAACACAGTTTAGGTATGTCCTCTGTGTTTAACTGAGCGTTACATTAGGCCTTATAATGGCATTGTGTTTATAAATGTGTATGTTGTGTGAGTGTAATAATGAAATTATGATATTTAATACATTTTGTATTGCCACTAAATTTTTTCTGTGCTGTTTTTTTTTTCATTTTGTGGCACCAGTGCTACTACTGAAAAAGCTAAGCGTACAGCCCTGGTCCTTGGGCAACCTTGCTCCAAGTGCCGCTCTCACTGATGTATTAATGTATATGTTAATGTTTATTAGTGGTTGGACAGGCCATAGGCGTAAATTGGCAGCCATGTTTCAGTCAGTCTACCCCAGGGAAGCTGTGGCTAAAATGTAGCATACCACCATCAGCGTGTGAATGTGGTGTGAATGAATGATAGGTTCTCAGTTCTCACTGTAAAGCGCGTTGAGTGTCTCAAAAAAGCTCTACATAAATCTAATCCATTATTATTATTATTATTAATTGATGATTAAAAAGATGATAAAAAATTGAACGAAATTATTTGTGATGAATTGTGTCTTGAAGCACAGTGGACCCAACATGTTGAGAGCATGCAAGCTACTTGTCTGCCACTTAGTATTCAGTTGGTACAACACTCTAACCCTTAACTCAAGACGTGTCTGTTCATGCCTTCAAGGCAAATGACCTACAGTACACTGCCACACCTGCTGTTAATTCTCTCACCTTGCAGTGTTCATTAAGATCATGAAGATTTTTTCCTATGGAGCAATTTACCTTTGAGGGATCCAATTCACCAGCTTGTCAGTGTGACCCATTACGGCAAATCTCAGGATGATACCATTATTCTGTCAAGCAACCAGCATTTCATGTGTGCATCATGAGTAATTGGCTGCAGATAATGGTCACCCAGAAAGTGATTTTTCTGGAAAATAAGACTTCCAATTAGGCGTTGGGCAATTGTTCTACAATGTATAATTGTCTTGACATTTTTTTAAGGAGAGTGGCCGTGCCAGCAATCTGAGGGTTACTGGTACAATCCCCACCTTCTACCATCCTAGTCACGCCCGTTGTGTCCTTGAGCAAGACACTTCACCCTTGCTCCTGATGGGTCTGGTTAGCGCCGTGCATGGCAGCTCCCGCCATCAGTGTGTGAATGTGTGTGTGTGTGTGTGTGTGTGTGAATGGGTGAATGTGGAAAATAATGT
>NC_084751.1:20006913-20011913 GCF_033978785.1 Entelurus aequoreus | reverse complement strand
AGAAGGCCCAGCAGAGGATGTACTTCCTGCGGCAGCTGAGGAAACTTAGGGTGCCGACCGAGATGCTGGTGCAGTTTTACTCAGCCATCATAGAGTCCATCCTGACCTCCTCCATCACAGTGTGGTTCCCCGGCGCCACAGTCCAGGATAAGAATAGACTGCAGCGCATCGTACGTGCTGCGGAGAAGGTGATTGGCTGCAAGCTCCCATCCCTCCAGGACTTGTTCTCCTCCAGGACCAGGAGGCGTGTGGGTCGGATCACAGCTGACTCTTCTCACCCTGGACACACACTATTCTCCCCTCTCCCCTCAGGAAGGAGACTACGCTCCATCCAGACCCACACCTCCCGCCACCTGAACAGTTTTTTCCCCTCTGCCATCAGGCAAATGAACAAGAACTCCTAACAGCAGCTCCTTGAATTCCTTGAATCCCTTCTAAGTCTATCTGATAGCTCAGTCACAGCTCTTTTTATACCAAATATGTGTTATATGTGTTTTATGTCGGACGTTTGCACCAAGAAAAATTCCTAGTTTGTGAACCCGTTCTCAAACAATGGCAATAAAACTATTCTGATTCTGAATTGATACAACAATTGGTGCTGTCGATACCAAGGGTAGTATCAGTACAGTAAATTGTATGATTGATACTAAAGTGATTAGGTTGATATTTAGATTTTCATAAAATAATTTTTTTGAGTGTGTGACTATTAATTTTGTTTCCTGGTTCTGATGACCCACCTTATTTTGCCTCTGATTGGCCTGTTTCGGGTTCGCCCTGACCTCAGCCAATTGTGACTCACTATACGAACACCAACCAATCATCATGGATTTTCTCCATAAGTATGGGTGTTCTCATCCAGGTCATAATTTTTTCACTCATGAGCTCACTCATTGATGATCCGAATCGGCAACATAAAACCCTGATCGGAACATCCCTACTTTTTACAGCATATTTCTACTTTTGATAGCTCAATATGAGTCTTTGGAAAGCAATGGACGAGCGATGTGTGGATTAAAATATTCAGGATCCACAGCGTTGTCGACACTGACCATTATTCATATTTACATTGTTTCTTATGGCGAAATTGGCTTCAATATACAAACCCTGTTCAAGAACAAAATAAGTTTGTGGATTGATGTTCCACTGTATTGTTTGTATTCCGACATGTGACTTTTTCCCGGAAGTGAAAACCAGTAGTGGTCAACGAAGCTAAGATGACTTTTGTACAGCAAGCAGTGCGCAAACGAGCTGAGTACAAAAGAGGCTTAAATCTTTTTACAAAAAGCAGATACGAGCTAAAAAATATCTAACTATGCAATGGAATAGATCCCTGTACTTTATCAAAAGCAGATTTGTCTAGTGATATCAAGGATTATACGTCGGTCGTGTTTTCAGACGTATCAAACTATTGTGCTCCAGACGTCATTCTACACAACAAAACAGATGAAAACTTGGAAAAGCATGGAGGTCAACAACGTCTTTGTGTGTGGCTGGGTGAAGGAAATTGGTATCAATCAATCAATCAATCAATCAATGTTTATTTATATAGCCCTAAATCACAAGTGTCTCAAAGGGCTGTACAAGCCACAACGACATCCTCGGTACAGAGCCCCGGTTAAATATGCATCGTTTTTGCTCGGGTATGGTTGCATGCCGTTTACAAGTAGCGGGTTTTCCCCATCTTTATATAACAATAGATGTCAACATTGTGTATGTGCTGAAAGCTTCATTTATGATTGATGCCTTTGGTAAAAGCTTGACTCTTTTAGGTTTTGCTCACATTTGCTTTCTGTTATTTAGACTCACCGAGTTGGTGCTTTTCGAAACACTCGTAGCAAACCTGTGTTTAAGATATACAAATAATATAAAGATAATACTTAGATGAGAAATAAGAAATGTTAAAAGTATATCAAACAAACCTTTAACGAAGTGATCGCTACAAACTCATGCATTCTTCGACTCTGCTCCCTTGGACTGGAGTGTGAGCTGCTTTTGTCATAGTTTCGTAAAATATTGCACTCTTACTACCTTTTTAATTACCTCTTGAGGAACTCTGAAGAAACTCTCATCCTTTTTGCGATTTGAACGATTCGTACAGCCGAAAACAACACAAGAATACAGCAATTTCTTTCGAGAAAGGCTCAATGGCGTCTAGTGTACATTAAAAAAAGAGCTGGCTCGACCACCACATATCTTCATTTGGAGGGACGTGAGCCGGACGTGACGTCAGTAACATCCCAGCAATTGACCTGAATATAAGTCAAAAGTTAGGAAAAAAAAGACGCCTCATATTTAGAGGCTTGAGATTTACATAGCTTGTAGTGCCCAACAAACTTTTCAATAGGAAAGTCAGAGCTTTTCTTCTTATCATTCACACAAACCAGTGTCTTTTAAAGGTTGGGAAAATTATAAAAAAACATATGAGTTGACAATTTTTATATAATGGTAAACTATAAAGTAGGGATGTCCGATAATGGCTTTTGGCTGATATCCGATATTCCGATATTGTCCAACTCTTAATTACCGATACAGATATCAACCGATACCGATATCAACCGATACCGATATATACAGTCGTGGAATTAACACATTATTATGCCTAATTTGGACAACCAGGTATGGTGAAGATAAGTACCTTTTTTAAAAAAAATCATAAAATAAAACAAGATAAATAAATTAAAAACATTTTCTTGAATAAAAAAGAAAGTAAAACAATATAAAAACAGTTACATAGAAACTAGTAATTAATGAAAATTAGTAAAATTAACTGTTAAAGGTTAGTACTATTAGTGGACCAGCAGCACGCACAATCATGTGTGCTTACGGACTGTATCCCTTGCAGAATGTATTGATATATATTGATATATAATGTAGGAACCAGAATATTAATAACAGAAAGAAACAACCCTTTTGTGTGAATGAGTGTAAATGGGGGATGGAGGTTTTTTGGGTTGGTGTACTAATTGTCAGTGTATCTTGTGTTTTTATGTTAATTTAATAAAAACAATTTTAAAAAGCGATACCGATAATAAAAAAAACGATACCGATAATTTCCGATATTACATTTTAAAGCATTTATCAAAGTAAAGTAGAGTAATCGAACAACTCTCAAACCGCCAAGAAATATACCGTCTTTTACTGACTATAAAACGCATTGGCATATAAACCGCACCCACTAAACTTTAGAACAGAAAAAATGTTTTCCATATATTAGCCACACCAGACTTTAAGCCACAGATATATACGTTGTGAAATTAGTTATTTACACAGGGGGGCTGGAGTCTATCCCAGCTGCATTCCAGTGGAAGGCGGGGTACACCCTGGACAAGTCGCCACCTCTTCGCAGGGCCAACACAGATGAACTAGTCCATAGCTAAAAACAATAGCACACCTTTTTTAGTGTATTTGCTTGGGTTTTATGAAACTATTAGCATTGTGTTGTTAGCGAATACAAATCCATAAATTAGCCGCACCATTTTCTAAGCCGCAGGGTCAAAGAGTAGGAAAAAAGTAGCTGCTCATAGTCCAAAATTACGGTGGATAATAATAATAATTTCGAAAACATGATATCAATTTACAATATTCTTAAATTGTGTCTTAAAAATTATCTTCTGAAAAACAGGTCTTGAATTCAGGTTGTTTGCCGCCTAAGGAGAAACCAAATTAGCTTAGCTACGAGAAATGTAGTTGCGTCTACGCAGCCCTCCACACAACTCTTCTGAGCAGCCTTAACCTGCTCAATACAACACAGGAATTGAAACAGGCGTCCAGAACATCCCAATATATGATCCATCCCGCTTAAAACTATAGTTAGTGAAATGGTCTTCCTACCACAATGCACACTGGGACTGCTCAAGCTAGTGCTCAGCGTCGATGAGACGACCAACCAGAGAGTAGAGATGGGTCAAAAAAATGTTTCGAGGCCAGACATCACATTGAGGAGAGATTTCATCATTTTCTGTAGAGTAATATTGATTGTTAAAGCTTATGATTTGTTGGCCAAAATGTTTTATTGTACCCTGTGAGGATTGATTGGTGTTGACTGAAACTTGCTGCCAGACAGCTCAATTTCACCAATCACGTTTTCGGCAATCGCCAACACCTTCTTGCTGCTATTTCTCCTGCCAAGTGACTGATGGTTTCCTGTGGGCCTGCTGTGCTGCTCTAATGCTTAGGTTGTCTCAACACTGCTCCACACATGCAGTTTTTAACCAAACATTCAGATCATGCATATCTTTCAAGTCACTCTAACTGCTACATCTGTTGACTTGACTTGTTGAGCCACTCCACAATGAATCTGCTGCATTTGCAAAAACAACTTGTGAATAAATATGGCAGAAAAACCAGCAATGCTTTGTTCTGGTCAGTTTAGGCTGCATGGGCTCCAAACCCTCATTGGAAGCACATAGACAGTGTTGGCTTCACATAGTACATACAGCAAAATCAGGAAAGCGATTCTTAATTTAGTGAAACTTCTAAATCTATTTAACTGACGGCTCGGGGGCCAGACCCTATGAGTTCAGTTCCAAAAAACTGGAAGAGACCAACATATTTGCAGCAGATTCATAAAAACACTAGAGTACTGTCATATATAGATGATCTTTGACTACTAGACAGGGCTATTCAACTGGCAGCCCGTGGGCCAACTCCGGCCCTGGAATGACACCATAGCCGCCCCCAAGTCCAGTTTAAAATTGGCGGACAAACATGTTTTTAAACACAAGAGTGCTCCTGTTGTGTAGAGCAACTTGGATCACTGTAAACACATTGGCAGATCCTTGAATTGACATTTTAACCTTGCTAGTAAACATGGAACACTGAACACACAATTTTGTGATTTATATACATAAGGCATTCCTCAAGGCACCTCTTTAAGTGCTCTGCTTTCTGGAAGTTACACATTTTTACACATCTTTATAAAGTGCATAACACTAATCCGATTCATATCAGAGTTAAAGGCCTACTGAAATGAATTGTTTTTATTTAAACGGGGATAGCAG